>NC_091286.1:76127607-76130107 GCF_032444005.1 Ranitomeya imitator | reverse complement strand
CTGACTCCTGTGTGTTGCATCTCTCACTCAGTGGGCCATAGAAAGCCTTTTTTTATTTTTATTTGGTTTCTAAATTCTACCTGAAATAATCAATCAATCAATCAATCAGTGGGAGATAAATATAGGCCTCTGGGCTTGTGTGCCACTCCTGACTCCTGTGTGTTGCATCTCTCACTCAGTGGGCCATAGAAAGCCTTTTTTTTATATTTTTATTTGGTTTCTAAATTCTACCTGAAATAATCAATCAATCAATCAATCCATCAGTGGGAGATAAATATAGGCCTCTGGGCTTGTGTGCCACTCCTGAATCCTGTGTGTTGCATCTCTCACTCAGTGGGCCATAGAAAGCCTTTTTTTTAATTTTTATTTGGTTTCTAAATTCTACCTGAAATAATCAATCAATCAATCAATCAGTGGGAGATAAATATAGGCCTCTGGGCTTGTGTGCCACTCCTGACTCTTGTGTGTTGCATCTCTCACTCAGTGGGCCATAGAAAGCCTTTTTTTATTTTTACTTGGTTTCTAAATTCTACCTGAAATAATCAATCAATCAATCAATCAATCAGTGGGAGATAAATATAGGCCCCTGGGCTTGTGTGCCACTCCTGACTCCTGTGTGTTGCATCTCTCACTCAGTGGGCCATAGAAAGCCTTTTTTTTTATTTTTATTTGGTTTCTAAATTCTACCTGAAATAATCAATCAATCAATCAATCAATCAGTGGGAGATAAATATAGGCCTCTGGGCTTGTGTGCCACTCCTGACTCCTGTGTGTTGCATCTCTCACTCAGTGGGCCATAGAAAGCCTTTTTTTATTTTTATTTGGTTTCTAAATTCTACCTGAAATAATCAATCAATCAATCAATCAATCAGTGGGAGATAAATATAGGCCTCTGGGCTTGTGTGCCACTCCTGACTCCTATGTGTTGCATCTCTCACTCAGTGGGCCATAGAAAGCCTTTTTTTTATTTTTATTTGGTTTCTAAATTCTACCTGAAATAATCAATCAATCAATCAATCAATCAATCAGTGGGAGATAAATATAGGCCTCTGGGCTTGTGTGCCACTCCTGACTCCTGTGTGTTGCATCTCTCACTCAGTGGGCCATAGAAAGCCTTTTTTTTAATTTTTATTTGGTTTCTAAATTCTACCTGAAATAATCAATCAATCAATCAATCAATCAATCAATCAGTGGGAGATAAATATAGGCCTCTGGGCTTGTGTGCCACTCCTGACTCCTGTGTGTTGCATCTCTCACTCAGTGGGCCATAGAAAGCCTTTTTTTTAATTTTTATTTGGTTTCTAAATTCTACCTGAAATAATCAATCAATCAATCAATCAATCAGTGGGAGATAAATATAGGCGTCTGGGTTTGTGTGCCACTCCTGAATCCTGTGTGTTGCATCTCTCACTCAGTGGGCCATAGAAAGCCTTTTTTTTTATTTTTGTTTGGTTTCTAAATTCTACCTGAAATAATCAATCAATCAATCAATCAGTGGGAGATAAATATAGGCCTCTGGGCTTGTGTGCCACTCCTGACTCTTGTGTGTTGCATCTCTCACTCAGTGGGCCATAGAAAGCCTTTTTTTTATTTTTATTTGGTTTCTAAATTCTACCTGAAATAATCAATCAATCAATCAATCAATCAATCAATCAGTGGGAGATAAATATAGGCCTCTGGGCTTGTGTGCCACTCCTGACTCCTGTGTGTTGCATCTCTCACTCAGTGGGCCATAGAAAGCCTTTTTTTATTTTTATTTGGTTTCTAAATTCTACCTGAAATAATCAATCAATCAATCAATCAATCAATCAATCAATCAGTGGGAGATAAATATAGGCCTCTGGGCTTGTGTGCCACTCCTGACTCCTGTGTGTTGCATCTCTCACTCAGTGGGCCATAGAAAGCCTTTTTTTTATTTTTATTTGGTTTCTAAATTCTACCTGAAATAATCAATCAATCAATCAGTGGGAGATAAATATAGGCCTCTGGGCTTGTGTGCCACTCCTGACTACTGTGTGTTGCATCTCTCACTCAGTGGGCCACAGAAAGCCTTTTTTTAATTTTTATTTGGTTTGTAAATTCTACCTGAAATAATCAATCAATCAATCAATCAATCAATCAATCAATCAGTGGGAGATAAATATAGGCCTCTGGGCTTGTGTGCCACTCCTGACTCCTGTGTGTTGCATCTCTCACTCAGTGGGCCATAGAAAGCCTTTTTTTTAATTTTTATTTGGTTTCTAAATTCTACCTGAAATAATCAATCAATCAATCAATCAGTGGGAGATAAATATAGGCGTCTGGGCTTGTGTGCCACTCCTGAATCCTGTGTGTTGCATCTCTCACTCAGTGGGCCATAGAAAGCCTTTTTTTATTTTTATTTGGTTTCTAAATTCTACCTGAAATAATCAATCAATCAATCAATCAATCAATCAATCAGTGGGAGATAAATATAGGCCTCTGGGCTTGTGTGCCACTCCTGACTCTTGTGTGTTGCATC